>NW_027071892.1:13223687-13228687 GCF_038088225.1 Cyrtonyx montezumae
CCCCCTCCCCCCCCACACCCCCACCCCGTTTCTCGCTGACAGCGGGCGGAGGGCTGTCCGGCGCAGTCGGTTTCGTTCTTATTGTTGGGTTTGGTTTTTCTGCGGTTTGTTTCGTCGTCGTCGTCGTTTTCTTCTCGTTCTGCTTCCGTCGGGTTTGTTCGCCTTTTCGCCCTCTCAGTCCATGTCCACCTCCTCGCCGTCGAGGCCGCCGACCTCCGCGGGGCCGCAGTCCGATTTGTCCCTGGGCGTCGCGCTCCCGTCCCGCGCCCGCACCGGAGATTTGGGCCGGGGGAAGGAGCCGCCCTCCGCCGGAGCCGCCGCCGCCGGATCACCGTGAGCGGCCGCGGAACGGGGCGACGCTCCGGGGGGGGGGGGAGGCGGAGCGGGGCCCGCGGCAGTGTCCGTGGGGCTGGGGCCGGGCTGAGCGCCGGCGGGCGCCGGTTCGGCGCTGAAAGCGGGGGGGCCCGGGTTGGCGGCGGGCAGCGGGGAGTCCCGGGGGGGCTGCCCCGCCTCGGGGCCCGGGCTGGCCTTGAGGGCGGTCTGCGGCACGATGAAGCCCAGGGGCTGGGTGATGGGGTAGAGCAAGAAGTGTCCTTTGCCGATGAGGGTTCGAGGAGCGCAAGGCTGGAGGCTGGGGAAGTCCAGGGCGGCCTTGCGGCGGGGGGGCGAGTCGGAGAGCAGGCTCTCCACGCTGAAGGGGTTGAGCTTGTGGAAGCTGCCGGCTCCTCGGGCCCCCCCGGCTCCGCCGCTGCCGTCTCCTGACGGGGCGGCCGCGCAGTCCTTGTCGGGCGGGCGCTGGAGCCGGCCGGCCCCGCTTCTTTGGCTGGGGTAGAAGGGCTCTGCCGTTTGGTCGCAGCTGCTGGGGGGCGGCTCGGAGGCGGCGGCGGCGGCGGGGGGGGGCGGCGGGTGGGGTGGAGGAGGCTGCCCGCGGGGCTTCGCCTCGGGTGGGGCGGGCGAGAGGCCTCCCCCGCCGCCGCTGTCGCTGTCCGAGCTGGGCGTGCTGTGCAGGGAGAGGCCGCTGGGCGAGTGGAGGTGGCGGCTTTGGCTTTTGAGGAGCTTTTTTTCGTGTTTCCGCTTCTTCTTCTCCATCTTCTCCAACTCTTTACGGGCGATCTCCTCGGGGTCCATGGGCTCCCCGCTGCACGTCGTGGGGTGCGAGTTGTGAGCCGGCCGCCCCGGGCCTTTCTTCGTGTTCTCTTTCTTTCTCCATTTGGCCCGGCGGTTTTGGAACCAGACCTACACACCGAACAACGAGAAGCAGTTAACACCCAGCGCACCGGCCCCGAGGTGGCCAGGGCAGAGCGTGGGGGGAGAAGCGAAGCTCGGGCCTCCCCTGTCCACCCGTCGAGGTGCCGGCAGCGCCCAGCACCGGGTGTCTGCGAGACGGAGAGCGCGGGAGGGGGCAGAAAAAAAATAATAATCAAGAGGGGCAGGGGAGGAATTGCACACTCACGCACACACACGCTGCACCAGACCCGCACCGGGGGGGAGGGGGTGGAAGGATGGGGGAGGGAAAGCCTCCGTCCCCTCAGCTCTTCCCTGCGGCCCAAGGGTGCAGAAGCACCGGGCCCGGAGCCCATCCTCCACGCCCCCATCCCAAGCATCGTGCAGAACACGCTGGAACAGAGCACAGCGGATTGGGGGGGTGGGGGGGAGGCAGAAGGGGGCCCGCCCGGCCCTGGCCGCCTCCCGTCCGGGACACGGAGCGGAGGCGCTGAGAAGAGACCGGCTCAGCCCCCAAACTGGGGCTTATTTCTTTTGCAGTTGGAGGGAGAAATCACTGCACCCTGCCCGCTCCGGCCCTGCGGCCGGGGGTCGGCCTCACGCGCATCACCTCCCCACGGGCACGGCGGCCACTCCACGGCCTGGGCTACGCCCCGGGCATTTCGCTGCCCCCATCGCTGCTTTTTCTCCCATCTTCCCCCCTCCCAGGCCGGGCCATACCGAGCCGGGGCTCGGCCGGCAGCGCTCCGCGGAACGGAACCGCCGGAGCTCCACGCTCGCGGTGCGGGCTCAGCCCACGGCCCCGCACAAACCCACCCGCGGCCAGGGCACAGCGGCCCCGAGACGCACAGCAGCAGGGAGAGACCCACAGACTCCATTTCTATTATTATTTTTAAAGCTCGTTTTAAGCGAAGAAACGCTGCCCGAGCCGGGCAGGCCGGTAAATGAAGCTGAACGCGTCCCGCACGGCCTCGGAGCGCCCCGAGCTGCACCGACATTGTCCGTGGATCCCGGCCCGTGGTTGAGCCCCGCGTTTACATCGTCATTTTTCAACCTCGGCTCTTGGACAGAGAAACGCTCATAGAGGGAAAATAAAAACGGTTTGGGAACCTACGATGGAACACCACTGTTCGCGGCCCGTTTGCGAGCCCGCTTATTTCTCCTCGTTATTGTTTTTAAAGAATTAAAGATAATAAAAAATGAGACAGCAGCGACCGAGCGGAGGTTGGGAACAAAGCAGAGCGGGGCTGCGGGCTCGGCCCGGGGTAGGAACGTCGCTGGGTCCGGGGAGAAGGAGGGGAGCGGGTCGGGGTTTACCTGCACTCTGGACTCCACCAAGTCCAGCCTGAGAGCCAGAGCCTCTCGCATAAACACGTCCGGGTAATGGCTCTCATTAAACGCCTTTTCCAGCTCCTCAAGCTGCCAGCCGGTAAAATTGGTGCGGGTTCGTCTTCTCTTACAGCCAGGACTTTCTTTGTCCGGGTCACCCGAGTCTGAAAAGGCAGAAATACCCTCAGCTCCCCGAAGAGAGGCCTTCTCCCCCCTCCCTGCCATTCACAGCAGCCTTCGAACTTCCGTGCTCGGTAACGTCGGTAAAACAGCGGGGTTATGCACACACCTGCGCTAAAAACGGGCAGGAGCCCACCGGCCCTCGCCTCCTCCGAAAATGTACTTTACACAACATTTATCCTGCAGGAAGCTCTCCATAGGCACTAGCAGAGAGAGAGAGAGAAGTTCCAATATTTGCTCCAGCCGCCCAGGATCGAATTAGAACAATAACAGCAATAAAAGAAGCTTCTCCCCCCCCCCCCCCCCATCCCACACACAAACACACACATCCCTGCGTTCCCTTCCCCAGCCCCGACGGCCGCAGCCGCTCCCACTCGCGGCCCCGGCCGTGGGCTGAGCACTCGAGGCCTCCGTGGGGACGGACAGCCCCGGTCGGGGCTCACGGCCTCTCCTCGCCTTCTCCGCCGAAGGGTGGAAGTTATTATTGTAAGGAGAACAGAGGTTTCAGGTTTTATTTTATTTTTTTTGCGGGGGGATATTCCGGGATTAATACAAGGAGGTTCGGGCGACGTTCTGGCTGCTGAACAATGGCAGCGCTACGAGGCGGGCGGGAGGGAAGGAGAGCGTTTCTCTTCGGTTACATCGTGCCGCTTTCATTTTTCGTTTTAAATAAAAACGAGCGGAGAATTACATTCGTCGCTCTTCGTCTTCCAAACCCCGTCGCTCGCCGGGATTCAGCCCTAACATCCCCTCCCCCGTTCTCCCCGAGAAGATCGGCACGGCCCGAGCCCCCCACTCCGCCCGTGAATTCGGGGCAGGCCCCGGGCCGGGCCGCTATTGTTCGGGGCCGGCGGGGGAGGGGGGGGTCCCGCCGCCCGCCCCCCGCCCCATCCCATCCCGCCCGCCCCCTCGGGGCTCCTCGAGGGCCCCGTTCTCCCGCAGCGAGGGGTGCGGTGCCGCTCCTACCTGCGAGCTTGAAGGGCTGCGTGTCCGCGCTCACCCCGCAGCCCGAGGGGATGAGCGGCGCGGGGGTGACCACGGAGGCCGCGCAGGAGCCGCTCAGTAATCCATCGATGGAGAAGGGCACGGAGGCGGCCGCCGACTGCAGCTGGTGGCCGGCCAGCTCGTAGACGTGGTGGTGGCCGAGCGGGTAAGGGAAGCCCACCATGCCCCCGAACTGGGCATGGGGATGCTCCAGGATGCGGCTGTCCATCATGGGGGCGGCTCTAGCGAGGCGGGGGGTGCCGGGGGGGCTGCCGGCGGCTCCGGGGGTGCTGGCGGCGGGGCGGCTGCGGCCGGGGGTGCTGCTGCCGGAGGAGGCGGCGCGGCGAGGGGCTCATGCTGCAGGGCGCCCGGGCGCTTTAACTTTATCAACATCAGGCTCCCAATAATTAGCTCAGGCTGGGGGAATTTGGGACCAATAAGAAACGTTAATCGGTCCTGACGTCAGAGACGTGCCAGTGTGGGGAGCGAACGTTTTCCATATCGATTGCTAATTATACCTGACATCCAGCCTCAATAAACAATATCAGAGCTGTCACAACAAGACAAGGGGGGCTTTGATACGAACTCCAGCCCGAGGAGGGCGGCGGGGGCCGGGCGGGCAGGGGAGGGTGCGGGGGAGACGGAGGGGAACGCACGGAGCCCACCGATCCCCGTTAAATAGCGAACAGCCGGAGCGCCGCACGCGCACGCCGCCCCCCCCAGCCGGCCCCCTTGTCCCCTCCCCTCTCCAAATCACTAATAGATTTCCCTTTAAAACATTCACCAGCGTGTTGTGGGGATTTTTCACCAGAAATGCTCTACTCTCTGAACCTTTAAAGTGATGTTGCTCCAATTACAGAGAGACATTGAGCGGCAAATAGACTGATCCAATAATAGGAGATTCATCATCCGCTCTTTCCAGAGCTGTCACATTGAATTTAAAACTACAAGCCTTTTCATCTCCTCTCCGGCTCTATAACAGGGGATAGGGGGGGGGGGCAGAGGGAGGGCGAGGGAAAAAAAAATGGGGGAAAAGAAGGGGAAAAAAAAAAAAGAAGAAGGAAGAGCCTTTTGCGACGTTTAGAGGGAGATTTGAGCGTATCAATCGAAATCATAATTAATGCAATCTCCTATCGATTCAGCCACGGCCACCCCCGCCCCAGCAGCCCACGGGCTGTGGGCGCAGCCGCATCCCGGAGCAGCCGCTTCTGCCTCAAGAGGAGGCCCCAAAAAATTAAGAAAAAAAAAAATCCTAAATAAAGTTCCCTCCCCTCCCTCCCCAC